>NC_069502.1:257990307-258000307 GCF_027579735.1 Bombina bombina
TTCTAACTACCCGCATAGTGGGGCCGGATAACCGTGAGTAACCTGGGTTGATGTTTTCACCACTGCATAAAGTTAGCTCAAGACCACCAATATATATTTTCATGTCATTTACCTGTGATACAATATAATATACTGGAACACTGAAAGTTTTGGAGGTTACTTGAACGTATATTCACCTACAAAGGAGAAAATATAATACCCAATAATGTATGTGTAAAACTCACTCAGCCGAAAAAATATACACAGTTAACACTCTATATGTACCCGGATATTAGAGTGTTACCGGTAAGAACTTTGCAACAATTTGATTCCTGTAGAAAACTAGGTTGTGGCAACAATACATGCGAGACTACAAACCGATTTGTAAAAATATAACAGTTTGTTTTGATTGCACACAGCTGGAAGTAATTACATGTCTTATGGCTCAAATACACAGTTTTTGCAACAGTGTGTCTTTGTTTGAAGTGAAATTCTCAAATTGCATATTATACTGTGACAAGTCAAGTGCATAGTGCATAAGATAATATTTTGAAGCCATGGATCAGGAAGAAATTGTAAACAGACGAGCAAAACTTGATTTACTCATTAAAGGGGACACCACTCCTAAACACACACCTGTAGATCTGAGCACATTGTTTTCTATGAAAGAGAAATTAACCATTAAGGAACTTAAGACATGGTGGGAAATGGAATTTTTACAACTGTATATAAATGAGGAAAAAATACCACGAGGCCTCAGAATGAAAAAGTACCCAGCAGCAGAAAAAATGGATGTGGTTTTTATGAAAGAATGGAATCAGAATCTAACTGATTGCTCTGTGATTCTTATGAAGCAACTATTAAAGAAAAGAACAGAGGAAAGAGAAACCACCTTATGTGAGCTAGCTGAGATACAAATACAGATTGATGATCTTAAAGAAGATGAGAGATTTGAAGATTATATGAAACAACTGAAAGATACAACTGAAAGAATTGATAATGAAGTGGTCGCAAGAAAATTGGGCAAATATCAAAGAGATTGTAAGGACTATGACTTAGATATAGTTTACAGTTGGAACACCAATACTCAGCAAAATAAAAGAAGAAGTCATCAGAATAAAAAGAATAAAGGAAAAAGGGTAGAAGGAGACATGTCCAGTAATAAAAAGGAAGCACAAAGAAAAGTTACTTTTTCAAGCACAGAGGGCAGTTCATATGCATATAGTCCAAGATCATCTACACCCATGAGTGAGGAAAATAATGAAAGAGATAATTCTCTAGGAGCAAGACCTAAAGAAAAAGTGGAACACAGATCACTGGTGGATTTGGGGATTACCCCTAACATGTCCGGCCACGAGCATAAAGTAAAAGATGGAGACCCAAAAAGAATAAAAAAGAAAAAGGAAGAAGATCAAAAGGCGAAATATCCCAGCAGGCTGACCAGAGCAATGAGAGAAAAGAAGGATCAGAACTAGAGAGTATAATAAATTTATCATCTGTCCCATTAACCAATATACAGAAGATTGCACTCTCGAAGGGAATGGGTTTCTCTCCAACAAGAAATATGGACTTATTTGATACCATTGTTGACCTCAATAAGTTTGTGCGAAAGGTCACTTTAAAAAGGCATTTTTTTAATGAGGATCCATCTTCCATTTATGATAGTGAGATAGTGGATACGGGTACGGTTGAGAGTAATATAATGGGCACAGATATAGATTCACTAACTTTTAATGAATTGTGTGATACCAACAGTTTAAGGATCTTAAGTAGTGAAAGCTTGAGATATGATCCTAATAATTTAAGTATTCCAAGCTCTACACAAAAAATAGGACACACAAGTAGTTTTTATCCTATACATGCAAGAGGGGACTTAATTGAGGTATTTCACGCAGTGGTGGAAGAAGAATTGACACAATTGTACAACACAAAAGTAAAAGATACACACACAAAAAAGAATAAAAGGGATAATTTGTCTCACCAGGAGAGAAAAGCACTAAAAGAAATTAGGGATAATACCAACATAGTAATTTCTAAATCTGACAAGGGTGGCACTATCGTGGTACAAGATAGGGAAGCATATGTATTGGAAGCTGAAAGGCAACTATCAGATGAAAATACATACCACAAATTAACATATAACCCCACAGAGCGTTTTAATAATGAGCTAAAAATATTGTTAGATGAAGGCGTTCACCAGAGTTTTTTGACACAAACACAGGCAGAATGCCTAGTAAATGAGAGCCCTACAGTAACTGTATTTAAACATCTCCCTAAAGTTCATAAATGCGCATTAAAACCGCCGGGGAGGCCCATAATCTCCACAATAGGAACCATAGGAGAAAACCTAGGGAGATGGATTGACGAATTTCTACAATCCATAGTAAAAAGCTTACCAGGTTATCTTAGGGATACGAAACACCTACTACGTAAGGTGGAAGATCTAGGATGGGATAGTGAATCACTGTTCTTAACTATAGACGTAGAATCGTTATATTCCTGTATACCGCATAGGGAGGGATTAACTGCCCTTAACGAAATGCTACATATGTATACCAAATTTGAGACATGCTTTATTGAATATATTGTAGACATTGTCCAATTTCTTTTAACCCATAACTATTTTCTATTTGAAGGCTGCTTTTATGTACAATGTCAGGGCACGGCGATGGGGGCGAAATTCGCCCCCTCGTATGCTAACTTATATCTTGGATATTTTGAATTGAAGAAAATATTTACTACTAATAATCCTTTTCAAAACCGTATTTTATTCTATACTAGATTTATAGATGATTTGCTAATAGTCTGGAAGAATGGTGATTCAACTATAGAACAGTTTATGGGATATTTAAATGACAATAATAACAATTTGAGGTTTACATTTTTTTGCTCAGAGAATAGTGTTGATTATCTAGACTTAACAATAAAAGGAGATATAGATAAAGGATGTATTACAACAGAAATATTTAGAAAAAAAACATCAGGCAATACCATACTTAGGGCAGATTCTGGCCATCCCTATAGTGTGAAAAAGGGGATCCCAAAAGGCCAGTTTATGCGCTTAAAACGTAATTGTAGTAGTGAAGAAAATTACTCTATACAAGCAAATATATTAAAGAATAGACTGATGGATAGGGGCTATAAGAAAAGGGATCTAGAAATAACTATGGAAGGGGTTAAGGCTATGGACAGGAAATCTTTATTGCAGGATAAAAACAAACAGGATAAAGCTTTAGGAAATATGGATAAGTTAACTTTTTCCACTAAATATAGTAGACAATATCCAGAAATTTGTAAAATTATTCAGAAATTTAGCCCACTACTAAGAAATGATCCAAAATTGAAAACAGTCATAGACAAAGGGATCAGGTGTGTATCAAGGAGAGCAGAAACTATAGAGAACAATCTTAAAAGAAATTTTTCTATCAAAGAGAAAAAGGATGATAGAATGTGGCTTAAAAAGAAAAATGGGAACTATAGATGTGGTGGCACACCATGCAAATCATGCAAATACCTGGTTAGGAGTGATACTTTTAACTCTACAGTAACAGGTAATATGTACATGGTGAACCATCACCTTAACTGTAATTCCAGATATATAGTGTATCTTATCACTTGCAAACTCTGTTTTTTTCAATACACTGGTAGAACGACACGTATGCTCAAAGATAGAGTGAGAGAGCACCTGTTGTCCCTTGAGAGTGAGGTGCCAAAGACACCTGTGGCGAAACATTTTGCCCAACATAGAAGGAATGATAACTTTGATATAAGTGAATTAAAATATATCAATACTTTATTTTCATTTCAAGGTATTGATCATGTGCCCAAACTGAATACAGGTGGTAATAGGTCACAGACGCTTAATAGGAGAGAAGTGTATTGGATTTATACCTTAAAGACAGGGAGTCCTTTGGGCATAAACGAAAAATCAGATGTAAAACTTTATATAGGTAACTGAGTTACAATCGATAGTTAATAGTATTCGAAAAAATTTTTTTCCCTAGGAGGATAAATATGTAAATATAACTACCATTAGATAAAGGTGAAAAGTTTTTCAAAATACTGCTATTGCTAGAGGCTATAGATTGTATTGCAATAGATTATTATTTTATTGTGCTTAGTCCTGAATATATGTTTATATGTTTATACCTATATCTGAAATATGCCCTTTTATTTGTGTACTATGTAATAGCTCAGTTGTATATAAAATTCTGAGACAGCAAAAGTATTTGTTTATATAGCATTAGATATTTTTCCCAACTTTTGTGTTAATTTCTCTAACTATATTTTTAGACACAATGTGCTCGTAAATTTAAGATTGTCATTTTAAATATTGTAATGTGATACTGATGCACCAGACTTAATGACGTATAGGTCACAAACATGCCGCTAAATATATAAGCGGTAGTATACCTTTAAATCTTGAGAATGAGTAGTGAGCTTAATAAAAGGTGCAATCAGACAGCTGTGAGTATCCCTGACGAAGTGCTGTTTAGCAGCAGGAAACGCGTTGGATGTAGCTTATGTGTGTGGAGTGGTGGAACCTTTGTTTTTTCGATGTGACAATAAATACACAGTGTTGATTTAGCTCGGTCTGTGAATGCTTATTTCTTCGCAATTGTGGTAAGATATTATATATATATATATATATATATATATATATATATATATATATATATATGTGTATGTATATATATATATGTATGTGTGTGTGTGTGTGTGTATATATATATATATATATATATATATATATATATATATATATGTGTGTGTATGTGTGTATATATATATATATGTGTGTGTATGTGTGTATATATATATATATATATATATATATATATATATATATATATATATATATATATATATATATATATATATATATAAAAACCCATCAGTTACACAGTGTTACCCTCCAATGGTCATCCGCCTGGGTGCCAACATGTAATCAATAATCCAAAAATAATGGTCGCACTCTCAGGTCTTTTAGTGAAAAAAACGTAGTAAATTTTAATGAAACGTTTTCGGGGTAATCTACCCCATCATCAGCATAAACAAACAGTGCATCAAACAAACTTAAATAGAAGCATGTTGCTCATTAAACAAATCAAAAGTAAATCAGAAATACCTGTGTGTATAAATTTCTCAGTGTGGTGTCTCCAAACAGTGTGTGTGTGGACCGCTTACTTTGCGTTCCACTGTGAGGACCGGAAGTGTAAAGTGTAGTATTGTATCCGGTGTCCTCGATTTTATAAAAGACTTATATTGTTATTATATACATGTAAAGATCCTGTGTTGCTTGTTCTACGCTACTAAATATGTGATAATGTTTCAAACTCTGTGTCTTTCTTGACAGTGTATCACACTCTAAGTGTATTGTAGCATTTGCGTACATTTATTTAGCCAGTGCCTAATATATTACACCTAAGCTCTTATATACATATATACATTACTTCCTGTTATCTGGATTACATCTCCCTTATTCGCATGTTACTGCTGCCTGTTGCGATGATCTGCGTGACAGGTTCGATAGAACTTGCTGTCATATTGTAGTTGTCATGGTGACCATTTGTTGTGCCGGTTCTACTTAGGCGGATTGATCTATTGGTTTACCTGTCTCAGTTTACGTTATCCTATAGCCGGTACATATTGCCTTCATGCCTCACTGTTAGCCTGGTTTTCATGCATCTATATACCTCTTTTGCCTGTCCTAAAGTGTGTTAGTTAAAGGCATATATAGGGGCTGAACAGTATGCTCTGGCTCTTATTGTATATAGTGTCTGTATATTATCTCGAGTATGGGACATGTATTTCTAGAGCTGGCTATGTGGATTATGTGGTAGGTCCCCCCCACTGAACTTTGATAACAGAAAAATAAAAGCATCAAACCATATAGCATGGATAGAAAATACAAGAATCCAGAAATAACTAGTAAATAAACAAATAAATAAACAGCAGCCTCTTTGTTGCTGCTGCATTGCACACTTAACTTTAGTAATGTATAGTTGGTTTTTGATCTTGTTGTAAATTATACTGTATCTATCTCTATTATGTCTGTATACACTTTACATCTAATACACACATCGTAGCTCTCTTAATGTATAATAAAGAAAGCTATTGTTGCCTTATAAGTCCATTTAGTTGCTCCGTATCATGTTGCTTATATAGTAATGTCCATCCTTAATGCAACCATTGGTTTCATCGTAGTTAGACAATCCTAGTGCAGTGTCCCTATTTCGTGATGTAGGCACAACCTGACCCTAGGGTGTATGGGGTATCATCCTTAGTTCCATGGTTGATGTCATCTCTTGTCATGGTTATATGCCCATGGTTCCTCGGCCTATGGCTTTTCTGATGTTCCTATCGGTTGTTCTCCGCACCTTGATGTTGTCACCTTAGATTGGTGTTAATGGATAATCTCTATGTGATTGCCATGGATGTAAAAGAAGCTCAGTGTTTTAAGACTACATGAGAACTTGTTGGCTATAGGCATTAATATACCGAGTATTATTGCATTGGAGGAATCATTACCATGGCTCCCCCAACACCAGATAGTGCACCCTGCCCTGCGTGGTCTACCCCCCACGAGGCCTGACCCTCAGTGCATTGTCACCAATTACTCCAGGTGTATCTGCCATGGCCCAGTATGTATCTCAGCTTAAATGAGCGTTCTAAAATCTGGGGGTGAGTTTAACCCTCCTGGGGCCACCGTGCCCAATCTATAGATCCATTCAGCTTCTCTTCTAAGCAGGGCCTTGTTTCTGTCCCCACCCCTATCGAGGGGGGGGATATGGTCAATCAGGATATATCTGATGGTGGACACCTGGTGCCCCATGTTGGCACAGTGTCTGGCCACTGGTTGATCCGATCCTCCTTGTTCTAAGGCCAATCGTATTGCCCGTCTGTGGTTAGCCATCCTATCGCGGAGTGTTCCGCTCGTCTTGCCCACATAGAACCGGGCACATGGACAGAATAATAGGTAGACTACAAATGTTGTAGTACAGGATATTGAGTGCTTGATCTTAAATACTTTATTCGTATGAGGATGGTGGAAGGTTTTAGTTGTTATGAGTCCATTACATGTTGTGCACCCTAGGCATCTGTATGAGCCTTTGATGTTAATATGGGCAGTATCCATGTAGCTTGATTTAGGGTCTGTGCGTACCAAGCTGTCCTTGAGGTTACTTCCCCTCCGGTATGCTACCATTGGTGTCAGGTTGTGCGTGAAGGTCAATTTAGGGTCAGACTGTACTATTGGCCAGTGATCTCTTAATATGTTACCAGTTTGTGTGGTGTTTGGTGAAAACGTTGTTGCCATTATCAATTTATTCAGCTTCTCTGTCGGATTCCCCTTATATATCAGACTGTCCTGTGTATGTGGAAGGACTTCTCTTAGGGTACTATCCAGTATCTGTTGCTTGTATCCCCGCTGTAAGAATTTGTCCCGCATGAGCTGTAACTGTGAGACCCCTGTGGCTCTGTTTGAATTATTGCGCATTACTCTAGTCATCTGTGATTTGACTATCCCTTTTAGTAGGGCTGGGGGGTGACAGCTTGTTGCACTTAAAATGGAATTTTTATCAGTAGGCTTACTGTAGAGTGTGGTGCCTAGGGAGTTTCCATCTATGTAAATTGTGAGGTCGAGGAACTGTATCTCCTTATGGTGGTGCGTGATCTTAAATCTCACTGGTGTAGGGGTATTGTTCCATTTCATAAACCATTCTAGTAGCGCCTGTTGTCCGCCACGCCACACCATGAACACGTCATCGATGTATCTTGCGTAGTAAACAACCTGCGATGTGTCAGTGCTCCATAGGAATTGGTTCTCAAATTGAGACATATATATGTTGGCGTACGATGGGGCCATATTGGACCCCATCGCAGTGCCTGTGAGTTGCAAATAGAAAGTTGTCTCAAAGCGAAAATAGTTCCTAGTGAGGCAGTATTCCATTAGTGTCAACAAGTAGTCAATAGGCGGTCCCTCATATAGTGTACTGTCTATGAGGTGTTGTTTAGTAGCCAAGAGTCCTGTATCGTGTGGGATGATAGTGTAGAGACTGTTGACATCCAGGGTGACCAGGATGTCACCAGTCTCCACACGCACATCCCTCATCTTTCTAATAAGGTCGTTGGTGTCTGAAATGAATGATCTGACAGTCTTGACAATGGGTTGAAGAAATATGTCTATTACCTGTGCCACTGGCTGTGTGAGTGATTGTACCGCGGAGACTATGGGCCGCCCTGGTGGGTGGTGTAAGGTTTTGTGTATTTTTGGGGTGGTGTACAAGCAAGAACTGGACAGTATCCTTAAATTAGGATTTGAACAAGGATACCTAACGGAACAACTCTTTGAATACTGCACTACAACACATCCAAGAATCCCAATACTATACACCACCCCAAAAATACACAAAACCTTACACCACCCACCAGGGCGGCCCATAGTCTCCGCGGTACAATCACTCACACAGCCAGTGGCACAGGTAATAGACATATTTCTTCAACCCATTGTCAAGACTGTCAGATCATTCATTTCAGACACCAACGACCTTATTAGAAAGATGAGGGATGTGCGTGTGGAGACTGGTGACATCCTGGTCACCCTGGATGTCAACAGTCTCTACACTATCATCCCACACGATACAGGACTCTTGGCTACTAAACAACACCTCATAGACAGTACACTATATGAGGGACCGCCTATTGACTACTTGTTGACACTAATGGAATACTGCCTCACTAGGAACTATTTTCGCTTTGAGACAACTTTCTATTTGCAACTCACAGGCACTGCGATGGGGTCCAATATGGCCCCATCGTACGCCAACATATATATGTCTCAATTTGAGAACCAATTCCTATGGAGCACTGACACATCGCAGGTTGTTTACTACGCAAGATACATCGATGACGTGTTCATGGTGTGGCGTGGCGGACAACAGGCGCTACTAGAATGGTTTATGAAATGGAACAATACCCCTACACCAGTGAGATTTAAGATCACGCACCACCATAAGGAGATACAGTTCCTCGACCTCACAATTTACATAGATGGAAACTCCCTAGGCACCACACTCTACAGTAAGCCTACTGATAAAAATTCCATTTTAAGTGCAACAAGCTGTCACCCCCCAGCCCTACTAAAAGGGATAGTCAAATCACAGATGACTAGAGTAATGCGCAATAATTCAAACAGAGCCACAGGGGTCTCACAGTTACAGCTCATGCGGGACAAATTCTTACAGCGGGGATACAAGCAACAGATACTGGATAGTACCCTAAGAGAAGTCCTTCCACATACACAGGACAGTCTGATATATAAGGGGAATCCGACAGAGAAGCTGAATAAATTGATAATGGCAACAACGTTTTCACCAAACACCACACAAACTGGTAACATATTAAGAGATCACTGGCCAATAGTACAGTCTGACCCTAAATTGACCTTCACGCACAACCTGACACCAATGGTAGCATACCGGAGGGGAAGTAACCTCAAGGACAGCTTGGTACGCACAGACCCTAAATCAAGCTACATGGATACTGCCCATATTAACATCAAAGGCTCATACAGATGCCTAGGGTGCACAACATGTAATGGACTCATAACAACTAAAACCTTCCACCATCCTCATACGAATAAAGTATTTAAGATCAAGCACTCAATATCCTGTACTACAACATTTGTAGTCTACCTATTATTCTGTCCATGTGCCCGGTTCTATGTGGGCAAGACGAGCGGAACACTCCGCGATAGGATGGCTAACCACAGACGGGCAATACGATTGGCCTTAGAACAAGGAGGATCGGATCAACCAGTGGCCAGACACTGTGCCAACATGGGGCACCAGGTGTCCACCATCAGATATATCCTGATTGACCATATCCCCCCCCTCGATAGGGGTGGGGACAGAAACAAGGCCCTGCTTAGAAGAGAAGCTGAATGGATCTATAGATTGGGCACGGTGGCCCCAGGAGGGTTAAACTCACCCCCAGATTTTAGAACGCTCATTTAAGCTGA